>NC_057807.1:486731843-486748642 GCF_018294505.1 Triticum aestivum
AAGGACTTTAAAAGAAATGCCACAGTTGGACGTCTGAGCGACATCGCAGAAAGGGCTTTAAAAGAAATGCCACAGTCGGACGTCTGAGCGACATCGCAGAAAGGGCTTTAAAAGAAATGCCACAGTCGAACGTCTGAGCGACATCGCAGAAAGGGCTTTAAAAGAAATGCCACAGTCGGACGTCTGAGCGACATCGCAGAAAGGGCTTTAAATTCACCAGTAAATAATACTCATAATAAACATTCAATCCATGAGAATAAACGGGTTAGTCCATCCACAGGGATAATCATTCAACCGGACTTAGCACTCATGCGATTCACCGGAGTCTCTGTCATCAAAGCTGACAATTGATTAGGATAAGATGGAACGAAACTTGACATGGAATAGATGATTTGGAGGAATATATGACTCTGCAGAGTTTGTACAAAATTTTTCCCACAGCCAACGGATTTCCGTAGTCACGAAGGACTAGTTCCGTTTACGGTATTTCGGAAGAAAACACAGCTAACCGGTACACACCCATCCTACCTCTCGATGCTAGGAATCACCCTAGTCATCGTCCAAGAAAAACTTTTGAGATGGGGAGATCACAATCTCGAATAGCATGGGATCAAATTTATATACGCGCGCTCTAAGGGGTGCCCCCCTCTCGGTCCCAACCGGAAACACCCATGCCCCCTGACCGGATGACTGGCTTTAATCCCGGGCCATGGAACCATCATCACGGCCTCTCCTCTTTGGTGTGTACCATGAAAGTGGTTTGCAACTTACTAAACCATATTCCTTGCGGAAAACATGTGGTAGTACAAGGAAGGAAATGATAGGTACTGGACCGATATGGTTTGACACTGAAGTCACATAGTCTGGCGTAAGACTGGCATGCTACAACACTGCCATCATACCCATCCTCATGCCAACACATGGCCATTCATATTCACATTCATCCACGTATGGATCATCGAACTCACTCACCTTATTATCACATAAAATAACGTTCATCGATATGCTCACCAATATGCCATGAAACTCACTAAATGCAAAACATGCCAAGACACTCATCATATCAAAAGTTCAAACATGCTTGCCTGGTTCAGAGTAGTCGGAGCCTAGCTCGGTGAAGTTCGCGGCTCCGTCACCTCCTTCGGTATCTACGGTTTAAAGAAAATATATGCGCTAACGTAAATACCAAGGAGTGCACAGAAGGTAAACCAAATTTTTTTCAAATAAATCTGATAAAAAACTAGACAAAATTTTAAAGAGAACAGAAAAAGAATCAATCAAAAATACTTTTCTGATTAAAAGTTATAAGGGTTTTTGTCCAGGGACTTATCTGTAATGAAACAGAAGATTTCCAGGGGCTAGTTTATAAAAACAGAAAACGCTTCGGTAGCGACTACGCCAGCCCAAAGAGAAAATGCATTCTGCCCGAAGGCGCTTCCAGAAAACGATTCGAAAGAGAGAGCAGAGAGGCTGACGGTGGGGTCCCACCCGTCAGGTTCAAATGTTCAAACGGGGCGGCAGAGTTCGCCGGCGCCCGAGAGCCGCGGTGGTCGCCGGCGGCGATCCACGGCGAGGCAGAGAGATCGGAGAGTACCTCCGTGCTCAGGGCACTCTTCCGCGTCAGTTGATGGTGGTGGAGTCGGTCGGCGAGCACCACGTCGACGGCGAGCTTTGCTCCGGCAGACGGCGGCTCGGGTGGTCGAGGGGCTCGTCGGAGAGGGCTGCAAAGGTTAAATTGAAGAGGGGGTTATGCTCCTGGCAGCTAGAGAGGGTAACGAACGGGGTTTGAGTGCCGGAGATGGCCTCACCAGAACGAATCGGGCTGGAGGCCGAGGCGGGGCGAGGCGGCCGGAGCTGGGGAGGAGACCTCCTCGAGGTCCCCCTAGTGGCCTGGCGGGGTGTTGGTGAGTAGTGGAGGTGCTGCGTGCACGAGAGTGAGCTCGGGACCCCTTTATATAGGCGGTCCGAGGCGGTTGCCGTGAACGAGGATCACCGGCGAGCGATTACGGTGGCGCAGTGCTCGGTCGGGGTGGTTAGGGGGTCGAGCGTCATCACGGAGGTTCAATGGGTCCGTCTTGGTGTTAAACTGGCCGGGGTTTGGGTGTTAAGGGTGAGCTCGACGGAACGGGGATGGCGCGGGCCCGTCGGCGGCGGAGAGCGCGTTCCGTGCTTGCCGGCCATGGTGGCTGTGCTACGGGCGTGCGCTGGCGTGCATGAGGCCACGCGGAGAGCCAGGGAGCGATGGGCGCCGCAGAACGGCGTTCTGCCGTGGTGTGCCTCCTGTCGGCCGCTACGGGAGGTCCCGACGCTGCAGAAGACGCCGGCGAGGGCGAGCCAGCGCGCTACCGACGCCAGGGAGGCTCCACGCACGCGTGTGAAGCTACGGACAAGAGGAAGAGGCGGCGAGGAACGTGCCAAGGGCACTGTGGCCGCGTGACTGAAACTGACGGACTGAAGATGACACTGAAACTGAATTTTCTGAACTTTGAACAGTAATAGTGCCCACAAGGTGTTCGACCGAATGAAACTGGCCTCTGGTGATTTTTCCTTGAGCTGATTTTTGGTGGAGTGGCTTCTCTTTGCTCAAGTAGGCTGCATGATTTTTGGTGGAATTTTTGGAGCAGTGTGGATATGAATTTCACCAAATTTGGCAAATCTGGTCCAAACTTGCAGAGACTGTATTTTGAAAAATTTGAAAAGAGGAGGAGTGGATCAAGATGGTTCTGGGTTGTGGGTTCAAAGGACAATCCAGGAGAATTGGTTTGAGGTCAAAACTCAAATGAAAAAGTGTACTTGCTTTGAAAATCCCTCAGGCTCCAAATAATTTTCAGAATTGAATTGAGGGGGAAAAATAATTAGAATAAAATCCAAAACCAGTTTGGATTAGTTGGGACAGAGAATAGGTTGATCACAAGGGGGAGGGGAGGTTTTGGAGGGGTTTTATCTCATGGGCAAAAATACAAAGCCAAGGGTGGCTTCAAAGATAAGAAAATCTCAAATTTTCATAGGGCTTCAATTAAAAATAAAACAAATTAAAACTCCCCAAAAAATAAATTTTTAGAGGGAACTAACAGAGAAGAAGTTTGCAAAAGATCAACCACCAAAGTTTGAAAGAAATAAAATCCTTGCCAAGGCAAAAGGAGGTTTCTAAGAGGAAGGTTTTTCTGAAAAGGAAAGATTTTAAAAAGCTCTCTCCTCAAAACCACAAAGTTTTTGATAAAAACCCAATAAAAATGTTGGAGTGTCACACTAGGGCTATTGGTCGATCGACGAGGGATAAGTATAAGCGTACCATGAGCTCATCAGCCCCAACTTTTCTCTTCGGTGAGTGTTTTGCAAGTACTATAGCTCGCACAGTAGCTAGCCTACTAACACTAAGAATCATCAAACAAGCCCTGCTGATATGATAAACAGTTCAAACTTACATCTAATCATGCCATATATTACATCAAAAGCTGGTGAGGATACATTTGTTTCCATAACTCGGAGAGGGTTCGCATGATTCACTATCAAACAAAAGTAGAAAGATCCGCCCACACAAGACAGTGCACTAGCCCTAAGATGGTCTGATAACATGCATCGTTCTGATAATTAAACACAGGGCAATGCAAACTACCCTGAAGGATTAGCGCGACCAACTATTTCTTGTCATCGATCTCTCGGGCAATGACCACAGCATGGACAGCGGCATGGGAATCGATTTCTGGGGCGATGTCCGCAGGATTGCCGCGACATCGGAATCGATCTCTGTGGCGATGTCCACAGGATGGACAGCGGCATCAGAATCGATCTCCGGGGCGATGCCAACAGGACGGGCCACGACATCGGAATCATCAAGGATGTCCACCAGCACATGCACAACCGTAACATATTAGCAAGCACATTGCAAATAATCAAAAACCACGACTATGGTAATAAGCCATTATTTTTTTACCTTGTGCAGCTCACTGGGGGATCTAATCCCTCCGGGGGCCATCTCCTCGTCCTTGATGGGGGCCATCACCTTGCCAGGGGAATACTGCTTCTCAACGGCGACTATCTCCTCAAACTCAGTCTTGAGCCTCACATAGGTGGCAATCAGAGTTCCTGGGGTAGGCACGGTGGGGCCATTGCTGTTCTTCCCACTTTCTTTGAGGAGTTCGTCCACCAACGTCCTCAACTCTTGGGCCAGTGCTTGTTTCTTGGAGTTCTTCGTCTCCATGGGTTGGCCCGCCAACATGGTCAACTCGTTGGTCGGTGCTCGCTTCCTGGAGATCGCTGTCTCCAGTGGGTTGTCCGTCGGTAACTCTTTGCCTAGTGCTCCAGGATCCATCAATGAACTGACAAACAAAAAGCAATCGAAAGGAAACCACAATCGCAATGAAAACGGGAAAAGAATAGGATGTGAGAATCGGTCGGTGCTTCGCAAAAAGAAGATTCTTGGAATGAAAATATAGCAGCATAACTGATTCGCCCACCTTTCCTTCGTTGGTACAGAAGAAAAATGGCAGAAGTGAGTAGCCTGGAGTGAGGTTTTCTTCAAGAAAGGGAAGAAAGGGCTTGAATGAGCATTCCAGTGAAATCAAGGTTGCTTCGTCCAGTCCAACTTGGAGGCCACCTTACCACTGCTAGTGAAGGTGTGCGTTTTGTGATATGACGGGTCATGACGGCCACACTGGGGTGACAGGTGAGTCTCGACTGTAGCACCTCGCTGTGGTTTGGTGGATGGCACGCGGGCCCGGATGCTTTGAAATGTCCCGCATGTAGATAGAGCGGCTAGTCATATACTCCCTCCTTTCCGGTTTATAAGGCTCAATTCAAAAAATTCACCAACAAAGGTAGATGGTGAGTGGTGGAATCCTCTTTGTAATTTTCAAAAGCACCCAACTAATGCTCTTGTTTTCTTCAAAAATGTATGTTTACCAATGTATTAGTTGCAATGCATGCATGCATAAAGTACATGCATACCTGCATGCAATTATTTAATGCACCTTGGAATCTGAACTTGTGATGGGGAACAACCAAATTGAGCCTTATAAAATGAAAAAACTAAGATTTTGAGATAAGCCCTATAAACCGGAAAGGAGGGAGTAGGAGTGCTCAATATTGTGCACCGCGACCAAGGCGGAGAGGAAAACGAGAGAACTACATAATTAATGCATGAGTTTAATTAGGGTAGTTTTGTAAAGTACGAGATACATTTCTCCAATCGCAAAATGCCTGGCTTCATGAGATTTGAGATTTGAGCCCTATAAACCGGAAGGGAGGGAGTACTGCACACGGTGTAGTCTTGTCACTTGTTGAAATCTCTAGAAAGGCAAATACTCCTTTCCGGTTTACAGGGCTATACTACTCCCTCTGTCTAGGTGTGTAAGTCATCTTATGAAAACCAAATACGTAGTCCCAAAACACTTAGGCGCGGTGCATTAACTTCTACCATGTTTCTTGTTTCTTGACATATCAACCAATAAGAGATGAGAGGTGTGCATGCTTTTAATGACTTGCAATGGCTAGTTCATTGCATGCAATGCTATTAATTAGCAAATAAACATTGGTGACCCCAGGAGGAAACGGTGCTAAACGCGTGGACCTATGTATAATGAGTATCAACCAATGGATAATGGAGTTTAATTGTTAAACAATAGCATTTTTGTCTCATGCAAGAGCCTGGCTAATACTCCAAGGAACCGCACCACGCGAGAGTTCGCAACTGCCACGTTCAGGTTGCGCTTGGCTCTTCGCCTCTTTGAGAAGACGAACAATGATGTTACTCCTACTTCTACAGTATCGAATCCACTGCTGCATGTCCGTCCACCTCGTGCGGGAGGGATAGCGTGTAGCGAAAGCTTCTACTTACTGCTCCAGCCTTTGCGTCTATGACAGGTGGGCCCAACAGGTGGTTGGCCCTCCTGTCATGTAGCCAAAGGCAGGTGCAGTTAAGGCACCGGAGCTTAGTCCGCGAGGGAGAGGGCGTTGTAGTAATCAAATTTCTCGGTCTTGTACGAGTTGATGAAGATAGGGGTTGCTTGTTTGCTAGGGTTGCTTGCTAGGGTTGCTCACTACATATATATAGGCCAGAGCCTCCGTGCTTGCTTGCTAGGGTTGCTCTATTCACACACTCTCATCCTCTCCAGATCTAAACAAGATAGGGGTAGTAACACTATCTTTCTCCCTTCAAAAAACACTGGCTTTCTATCCTCACCGCTGGTTAGAGATCCGGACATATCCCCCTCCGCCGGTGAAGGGGAGGAGGGGCAGCATTTAGGCCGTCGTCGACAGCGAGGGAGGAGACCCACTGCCGGACGCACCGTTATCTCTGGCCGAGCGCCGGCGGGGGAGGTCCTCCGATCCCTTAGTCGTTGCCTGTGGGCGGATCCGGCCTCCTGCCGCCCACCTATCCACATCCCGATGACCTTCAGGTATATCTTTGTTCGAAACTGCCTTAGCTCTACTTCCCCAGCTCGCTACGTCGTTGCATGTGCATCATTTTCTACCTCTCAGCCCCTCTCGATCGGATGGTCCAACGTCACATATTTTTTTTCTTCTATTGTTAGAGGTAAAGCTACTTCTTGGAGTCGAATCTTGTACTACTTGGTTCAAACAAGAAATAAAGTGGGGGTGGGGGAATTTAGTATGTACATCGGACTTGGTACAAACAGGAAGGAAAGGGGGTGAAAGTAGTACAGACTGGTCATCCAACCAGTCTCTTGGTCGAAAAGGGAAATACAGGGGTAATACTGTACACAGTGGTATGACCAGGACTAGATTTGCTATCCACACATAGGAGTAGGTGGCTAGACTGAACAAAAATGGGACCAACCCAGATATGTTTCTTGGATGTTTGTTTCTTGGGGCAACAAACTATGAATCACCACTTTATGCCCCTGTTTACGTACATGGTGCTGGACTGCTGGTGCACCCACTGTCCCATGCCCTTATACCAAATATTTAGGCTCCTTCGGAATAAAGGGGCAGAAAACATAGGTCTTGATGAAAATAGAGGAATAGGAAACGAATATAGGTATAAAACTATGGAACCGCGAACCGGAGGAAACTCTCAAGAGAATGTGTTCGGATGGACTGCGAAATGTACAGATTTGTTTTTTTAGAGTAGCATGCTTGGCAGTATGAGATGCTATTTGTTTATTCAGCTACACAGTGACTACTCTTGTCCTCACCTCACATACCACACATAGGTTGATTTTTTTATTCTGGCAACACAGCACAGCAACCTGTCTAACGCATGGCAGCGAGCGCCTGCCTCGGGCTTCCGCCCAAAAAATGAGTAGCACGTGGATGTTTCTAATCCTATGGAATCAGTACTACCAGACAAGCTTTCCTATGAAACACTATTCACCTTTCCCGTGTTCTGAACAGTTAGAAGGGAAAGAATACCATAGGAATTGTGTTCCTACGAAAATCGTGCACCAGACCTGTGAATCGAACGCAGCCTTAGCTGTTCTTAATCTAATGTCCCTGGTAAAAATGAAGCCATGCCACTGTTATAAGCCATGACAAGTTTAGCCAAATGTTTTTGCCTGTAATAGTCTGAGACTCTGATTGTTTCCTCTGTGCCTTTTTGTGCAAACAAGGATATCCAATTCACCTGGTTGCTGTTGTGACCTTTTGGTGCACTGCACAAAACTCTTCTTAAAAGAAGTGACTTTTGTGCTGTTTAACTGGAATCTCGGAATGGAGCAGTTGGTTCATTTTGGTGGAACTACACAAAGGGAGATCTGTGTTCCAATCCTCATCATCCATATTGGCGTCATAACCTTCCTTTAGGTAAGAATGATATTTAATGCATGTGTTCATCTCTATTTTCCAACTGCCATGAGAAAATAATGTTGTTTTTTACTAGTACACTTGTACTCCCTCACTGTCAAAACCAATTCTGAATTAGAAGGCCAATCATGTACTTGGTTTCACCAACTGGTGAGGAGAAAGAGAAACAGAGCATGAAGAGGAAGAAGAAGAATAAACAGTGCCAATGCGATCTTGTTGAAGCCAGAGGTCTCTGTCGAGGCCATTCAAGGGCTCCGGCAACGACTACCTTACATGTGAGACGATCCTCCAGGGAGCCCTTCCACTTCTGCCGTCTAACTTAATTAATTAGGAGTGCTTAACTACCACTAATTTATCACTGCCTAATTTTCCTGTTGGAGTTAAACAAATCTTTAGTAGGACCCTATGCTGAATCATGTACATGTGTATGTTTGTCTATGGAGGTGAATCATGTGGTGGAGCAGGGAGGGAATATTATTAGTGTCATGACATAATAGTGCTATTGTTTTGCATGTCAATTTATTGCCATTGGTTCAATGAGGCAATGTTTTGCGTATTGTCCATCATGAATTTGATGCTACTGGTTGAGTAATATGCTAATGTCTTCCTATCCTTTCTCACTAAGCTAATGAAGGTTTCACCTTGTTCCTACTTGTGCAAACAGGGATCATGTTGTGCCAATCAAACATTAAATGGAACTACACAAGACAATACAATGAACTATATCCCAGACAGTGCTTTAACTCTGCTGGAAGTTATTGGTAATCTTTCGATATAATCTCAGCACTGGTAAACAAGAGTGATTTCAACCATACATTTGAAATGCACAAAAATATATACTATTGTGTGATTCCAGTGAGTGCTTTATCATCTCTTATGGGACTACATGAATAAGCTTTTTTTCTCAGGTTGGTACGGGCCTAAGGCCTTCATCCATATTAGTTTGTTGTCATCTCTATTTGTATCGTGCTACTGTCATGAGAAACTCCTTTATCTTTGCACGTTAAAGTTTTGCAACCTATGATAAATGGCAATGCTTTGAGTGTTGAGTTGAGCTAATTGGCACTGATTAAATAAACTACCTCTCTTTAAGCAAGACTACTATGTTGCTAACTTTACCCATTAAGATAATGAGGGTGATTCTATTTGTTAGTGTATGTTTCATAAACTAGTCCCACTATTATAGTAATCTCACTCTCTCAATATATGTGCCAACAGGGATGCTTGATTTTGGTGGAACTGCACAAAAACTTTGGGTGCTTCATTGCCTCGACAGCTTCCGTCCTTTGCTGTCAGTCGCTAAACTCTGCATGCTTTCTTCCTTTCCTGTCAGTCGCTTGGCTTATCTCGGCCTCCAGTCAAAGGAAATAGTAATTAATATGCTAGCTGGCACAGGTTGGTACTGGTCTTTATCCTGATTATTGTGCCTATCATATGTATTGGTAATTTGGTATTGTGCTACTGTTTGCCGATTTCATAAAGGAGTAATTTGGAGCTTGAACTCGCAGGCAAATCATTACATCGGGTGATTTCAGTAGAACTGCACAAAATGATCAGATGGACAAGTACTTATGCTGCTGCTATGTACTCCGAAGTTCACTTAGACAAGCATCGATGTTGACAAGAAGTGCCTATATTCATTCGAGTATCAACCGGCGTCAACCAATTGTCAAGGCTAAGAGTTCAAAGGACAACATGAAATCCACAAAGCACCTAAGAAGAAGATTGAAATCTGTCAGAAAATCAAGAAACTCCGGAGTAATAGCGTTGGATTATATCCAGACGGCTAAGAATCTGGCAGACCCTTTTACGAAAGGGCTATCACGGACGATGTTGACAAGAAGTGCCTATATTCATTCGAGTATCAACCGGCGTCAACCAATTGTCAAACCCCAAGTATTAGGAGAGTGAACGCCAAAAATATTGCTTGGTGCATAGCCCAGAAAAATGCAGTCCAGTCTTTGGTCCCAACTTGTGCCTTTTGGTTATCGGCACATATGGTAGCGAACTATATGGCATGGAGTCTAAAGATTCCAAACAAGTTGGTTGACGTGTATATTCATCTGGCACTTAATCAGTCTGCACGCCAAGGATGCTCCATTTCAGTTGAACTGCACAAAAAATTTGGGTGGTTCATTTTCTCAACCGCCTCCTTTCTCGTCTGCAATGTAGAACTTTGGCGAGATACAGGACCAAGATGAGCCAGTAAACTGGTTGGATGAAAGTAGTGGCCAAGTTGCTCAAACCTCCCTCGGCACGAGGCCACTATTTGAGGATAAACCTACAAGCAAAGTTCAGATTGTCTGTGATGCCTCTTATGTACTCGAAAGTTTACTCGTACAAGAACTAATTTTAGCAAGAAGTACCTCCGATTGAACACTATTTACCAGTCTGTACCCTAGGTAATTAAAGTTCGTCCATGGATCATATTGGCTGTGATCTCAATCATTTGGATGCATAAACATACTGAACATGTGTATATCTGAATCTTTTTGTAAATTATGTATGAATATTGTTGTGTGATCTATCAATCATTTGGATGCATAGATATGTTGAGCTTGTGTATATATGAATCTTTTGAGTTGTTGATTGTGAATGTTGGCTATGGATATGAACGTGTCCTGTGAACTTGAGTTTGATATGAGTTTACATTTTCTGTTGTATTTGTGTGTGAACTTGTTAGTATGCCTACTGTGGGGTATAAAACGCAGGTCTCTTATAAAAGTAATGCCGTGTCCAATTTATGTTTTCCCTTCTAACCACATTATATATATTTATATTATTACTATTATCATATATTTTATAGAGACTTATATATACATTATAAAAACATCCCAACTTATAAAAGTAAATGTTTAACGGAAGTTGGCAAGGAAAATCCTGGTTGTTTTTGACTCACATGCAAGGAAAATCCTGGTGGTTTTTTACTCACAGGCAAGGAAAATCTTGGTTGTTTTTGACTCACAGGCAAGGAAAATCCTGGTTGTTTTTGACTCACACGCAAGGAAAATCCTGGTGATTGCGAAGATTTTAAGGACCAATTTAATAATAACGCGCTCATTTTTTTATTTTGAGCAATAACTCGCTAATTTCTTAATTATATATATATATATATAATGTGCCTCTCTGGTTTATTCTTTGATATTAATTGCTCCTTCTAACATAACATTATACGTATATATAACGATCCCACCTAATACGTGTATTTCAAGGAAGTGCAAATGGGCTGGGATTTCTTAGAAAATATAAATGGGCCTGATTGACGAGAAATTATTTGTTCACCCAGCCCAGCAAATGGACCGTACATTCTAGAAAACATGGGTTAAATATATGCCACATTTTTGCAAGCTGACATGTGGGCCAATAGGTCGAAGCCTACGCAGGGTGTTGTCGACTTGGTCAACAAATGATTGTGTCATCCACAACCATTGGATTTATATCCAACGGCCGACATGCACCTTCAATCTCTCGTCTTCTTCCTCCAACGTCGCCGGGACCACCTGGTCCGGCCTCCGACGGCTAGCGGCTCTGCTTAGCACGCATCACTGCGAAGCGCTACCCCACCGCCGGCCAGGCTATCTCTCCACCCCTCGACACCTCCTGTTATTCTCCACAGACTACAGCCCCATGCCGCAACAGAACCAGTTATAACCCTTCTCCTCCTCTCAATCTGCGACTCCACTGCCGCGTTTTCCCATCTCCGAGTCGTTCCCGTCCGGGGCCTCGCCGTCGTCCACCACCTCGCTGCGTTCAGTGCGGCCTGGTCAACAAACGAGTCATCGGGAGAGGACTTTACGTGGAGAGCCTGACGGCTGGGACCCATGTGGTCCATGGTCGCACGCAAGGAAAGTTCCTCCTTAATAAGTTGAAAAAGATGTTTCCTCCACCTGACAGCTAGGACCCGCCGGCTGTATCTTCGCACGGAAGGAAGTGCCTCCTTGTTTTGCAAAAAAAATTATTCATCCCGTTGACAGCTGGGACCCGTCAGATTTGGTGACTGACTTGTGGGCCTACTAAGCGGAGGTGTACGCACGGCTTTGTCAACTTAATCAACAAATGATTCTAGGAGCTGGACTATTGGATGTTAATCCAACAGCTGTGCTCCTTCTTCAACCTCTGTTCTTGCTCCTATCTTCCGTGGGCGCCACCGCGGCTGTGCTGCCACGCACCCGAACCAGTGAAGTTTCCTACTCCTCTCCATCTGCGACTCCACTGCAGCTTAATAAATAGTAACGTCTAACTGAGCCAGTTAGTTAGATGCGTACACTTGGTGTAGTAGGATCTTTATTTAGTTTGATGCATACACTTGTTCTTTTTTGGTAGCCCTTTTGTAATGATGGCTGATGTTTGGTTTGGAAGAGAGAGCTGCGTCTTCACTCTTCTAGCCTGCTTACTGCTTCTGTTGCACCCCCAGCCCTAGTTGCTGCTGCTGCTATTTTCAATGTACAATCAGTAGTATATATCTTCTGTTGGTTGAATAAATGTGTTGTTAGAATGACAGACACAATGTTTTGGAAGTCGTTGCATGGTTCGATCCTTTAGTGCCCCGTACCATACGTAGCGCATACTATTTATCGTACAGAACACATTTTTTTTGAAACTCGGAACACCTTTTCCACTTGTTGATAACATGCAGCCCACTGATGAAGGCCCAATAGAGAAGCCCATAATTAACTAGAAGGGAGGCTCTCACATGAATCCGGACCAAGTAGCTCATGGTCCCCTAAACATAAATAAGTAAATAAATAAATAAATAAAGCTAAATGCTCATGCACTAGTTCTTTGGGAAAATAGGTAGCCCAGTATTTCTTTTTGAAGAATACCCAAACTAGGCCTATTTGTTTTCTCTGAATTACTGGGCTGCAAATCTTTCAAGACGAGGAGGGATGCATTCCGTCCTGGCTTAAGAGTATGGTCAATGTCTGTTAAAAGTAATATCAAAAGGGGTTGAAAATTCCAAAAAATTTATAGCAAATGGGATATAAGTTTCTTTTTTTTGTTTTTGTTCTTCACTGATATCTTATACGTATTTCATTGGATTTAACATGACATAGTACTAATTTATTTTTAAATTTGTTTTACTATGGCTATTAATTTTTTGATTAAGAATATTTCGTTCCCCAGCAAAAATTTGCGAATTTTCAAAATTTCCCACATATTTAGTTAATTTTTTGACCCTGGTACTGACCAGAAAATGTCCAAAAATTCTAAAAATGGAAAATGGGCTGCAATAAATTCCATATGAATTAGAAAATGAGTAAAAATTAAAAAAATAATAGCAAATGGGTTTTACACGCCACGGGTTTCGAGGCTGACTTGTTTACGCAAGGCTTTGTCAGTGAACACACGATTCTAGCAGCAGTTAGTGTTGGATGTCCATCCAACGACCGACGTGCTTCTTTAATATTTGATCTTCCTGCTCCAGCCGCCTAAACTAGCACCGGCGGGACTGCCTGCTCCCACCTCTTGTGGCCCGTTGCGAAGCCGCGCAGGCTTCCCCGGCCCACCCTACTCCCTCCGCTGGCCTGGCCGCACGCAATCAACTGCCTCCTTATTACGCGAAAAAAATGATTCCTCCCACTAATATCTAGGGCGCACCGGTTGGGAGGCTGACCTGTGGGCCTACTAAGTTGACGCGTACGCAGGGCTTGTCAACTTAGTCGACAAACGATTCTAGCAGCAGTAACCGTTGGATTTGAATCGAGCGGTCCTGCTGCTTCTTCAATCGCTGCTCTTCTTGCACCAGCCGCCCAAACCAGCGCCGGGGAGACCGCCTGCTCCTGCCTCGAGTGGTCGGCTGTGCTGCCGATGAGGCCTCATCGCCCCCTACTACTCCCACTGCTAGCCAGGCCCTGTAGCGACGGCAGCCTCACACCGTAGCTGAACCAGTGAACCCTCGTACTCCTCTCCGCGTGGGCATCCGCTGCCGCGTCTTCCCCGGCTCCACGTCGTCCCCTTCCTAGGCCTTGCCGTCGTCCACCACCTTGGTGCTCTCGGCGTGGTGTGGTCAACGTGGTCAACGACATTCCATCGGAAGAGTACTGTACGTGGAGAGGCTGACAGTTGGGTCCATGGCCACAACCCAGTTTTTTTGTGATTTGCCAAGTAAGTCGCTTTGTCAGGCCTATTGGGCTGCAAATCTTTCAAGACGAAGCCGAGAGCTTTCATTTGGCTGGCCGAGAAAATGGCCCATCAGTAATGAAAAATGGGTTGTACATTTTTAAAACACATCAAACCGGCAGTAGGTTTCAAATATCTTTTTTTCATTTCGAGATTTGAAATTACATTAATTTTTATGCGTGGAGAATTTGTTGGATTTTATATTGATATGCACTTATTTTTAAAATCAATTTGAATGTGAGTCGAAATTTCGGGATTAAAAATAGTTCGGACCGCACCCAAATATGCAAAATTTCGTATAATTTTTTAACCATGGCCACAATATGGGCTATAATGCTAACAAAAAAGAATATGGGCTCCAAAAAAACCTTAATAATTAGCAAATGGGTTGTAAATTATTAGAAATAATGGCAGATGGGATGTATGCTGTTTCCCACAGATTTGAGGCTTTCCTAAAAAAAGGTTGACGCACAAGCAGTGACTGTTGGATGGCCATCCAATGGCCGTCGTGCTTCTTCAATCTCTGCTCTTCCTGCTCCAGCCGCTTAAACAGGCGCCGGCAGGACTGCCTGCTCCCGCCTCCCCGTGGCCGACTCTGCTCCCGTGCAGGCCTCACCGCCCCACGGTACTCCCATCGCTGGCCTAGCCATCCCTCTACTCACCCACACCAGCTGTTATTCTCCGGTGACGGCAGACGAACCAATAAACCCTCGTACAGTCGTACTCCCCTCCGCGTGGGAAACAACTGTCGAGTCTTCCCTGCCTCCGTGTCGTTCCCTTCCTAGGCCTCGCCGTCGTCCACCGCCCTGGTGCTCTCGGCGCGGCCTGGTCAACGTGGTCAATGACCGATATACATCTGAAGTGGACTTTAGGTGGAGAGGCCGACAGCTGGGTCCACGGCCGCACGCAAGGAAATGCCTCCTTATTACACGCAAAATAATGATTCCTCCACCTGACATCTGGGACCCACCGAAAGGGCCTCTATATTTCGCGAAAAAACATTACCGCTGCTGACAGCTCGGACCCACCAGCTATATCTTCGCACGCAAGGAAGTGCCTCCTTATTACGCACAAAAAATGAATACTCCCCCTGTTAGTTGGGACTCAGTATAGTGGCAGGCTGACTTGTGGGCCTACTAAGTTTACGGGGACGGAGGGCTTTGTCAACTTAGTCAATATGCATGATTCTAGCTCCAGTGACCGTACGATGTCCATCCAACGGCCGTAGTGCTTCTTCAACCTCTGGTCTTCTTGCTCCAGCTGCCCAAACCAGCCGGTCATGCCTCGTGCTCCTGCCTCCCGTGGCCGGCTGCGATGTGGCGGAGGCCTCACCGCCCCCTACTACTCCCACCGCTGGCCAGGCCATCCCTCTACTCACCCACACCCCTTGTTATTCTGCGGCGGCGGCAACCTCACACCGCAGCGAACCAGTGAACCCTCGTACTCCTCTACGCGTGGGCATCCACTTCCGCGTCTTCCCTGGCTCCGCGTCGTCCCCTTCCTAGGCCTTGCCGTCGTCCACGGCCCTGGTGCGCTTGGCGCGGCGTGGTCAACGTGGTCAAGGAACGGCTTCCATCAGACATGGACTGTACGTGGAGAGGCTGACAGCTGGTTCCACGGCCGCAGCAAGGAAGTGCCTCCTTATTATGTGCAAAATAATTATTCCTCCACCTGACAGCGGGGACCCACCAGACGGACCACCGTATTTCGCCCCCCTGACTGCAGGGACCCACCAGCTACTTCTTCACAGGCAAGGAAGTGCCTGACAGTCGGGACCCACCTGGTCGAAGCGTACGTAGCATTGTCATTCTGGTCGCGAACGTGTACGTACATACTGGTCGATGTAGAGGCGCGCACGTGTCGTAGTAGAGGCGTGCACGTGTCATAGTAGAGACGCGCACGTGTTGTAGTAGAGGCGCGCACGTAGCATGTACACGTACATACAACGGCCAGGGTGCAAGAAAGAAAATACGGACACGTATGTGTACATACAGGCGGGGTCTCGAACGCCTACTCACGCATACGTACGGCCTGGGCTCGTGTACATGGCTGGGTCGGAACGGAGAAACAGCATCGTCGTCGTGTTCATGGGGAGGCAACGGAATGCGTCGTGTTCATGGGGAGGCAATGGAATGCGTCGTGTTCATCAAGAGGCAATGGAGCGCGTGGGAGCCAACCGGCTGGGTCGGAACGGAATGCGTGGTCGTGTTCATCGGGAGGGATTGGACGGAAGAGGCGATGGAAACGAGGCCTGGCATACTGCCCAAAGGAGGAAATGGACCTCCTACATTCGGAAAGGGGTCCTGATGATCGGGAATGGTCTGGCGTACCGCAAAACGGAGGAAACAGACTTCCTATGGTCAAAACGGGGGTCCTGTTGATCGGGAGGGGTGTCGCATACCGCAAAATGGAGGAAACGGATATCCTACGGTCGAAACGGGGGTCTTGTCGATCGGGAGGGGTGTGGCGTACCGCAAAACGGAGGAAACGGACTTGTGTTGGAACGCTACGGTCGAAATGGGGGTCATATTCATCGGGAGGGGTGTGGCGTACCGCAAAATGGGACTCCACGGGATACTGTTCATCTCCACCGTCGACCCCCTCCAGCCTCCACGAGCTACTGTTCATCCACCGTCGACCTCCTCCAGCCTCCACGGGCTCCTGTTCATCCAGTCTCCACCGCGTGCTACTCCACCGGCTACTGTTCAACCACCCCTCCACCGTCTACTGTTCATCCAGCCCTCCACACCATGGGGTACTGTTCAACCACCCCTCCACGGGCACCCCTCCATCGTCTACTGTTCATCCTACCCTCCATGGGGTGGTCCTGTTCATCCATCCCTCCATGGGGTCCTGTTCATCCAACCCCAACCGGCTCGATCGATCGGGGTCCTTTTCATCCAACCCCAACCGAC
>NC_057807.1:486748800-486749385 GCF_018294505.1 Triticum aestivum
GCTCACTGTTCATCCAGAGGCAGCATCGATCGGCTTCAGTTAGTAGCAGTAGCGAAGGAATCGCTCGATCGGGTTCAGTAACGCGTAGCCTGCAGTGCAATCGCTCGGGTTCAGTTAGAGCCCAACGCCTCGCTCGGGTTCAGTTAGAGCCAACGCCTCGCACACACGCGCGTACGTGTATGAGAGAAACGCACATCGTTCGGCCCCCGACCTCCCACCGTAACCGGGAACTCCCCGAAATTTTCCTCCACCTCGCTTCTACCACGGTTTTTTCCGTCATGGATGACACAAAGAATGTCATGCAGCTGCGTCTCCGGCCCGCCCAGGACGACAAGCCCATTTTCTCTCATGATTTTTTGTCATAGAAGTAGGAGCCCACCACATCTATGATGATACCGGGTTTTGTCACAATTATCGTCATAGAAGTGTCATATGTATGATAGAAAAAAAATTCGTTTGGCCCAAAATGTCACGGATGTGTCTTTTTTTTGTAGTGCAAGGGCCTACTGTTCATCTTCAACCTCCACCCCCTGAGCCGGCCAAATAGCAGCCCCCCGCCGCCCCCGGCCAGCGGTGCGCTGCCCC